>NC_057798.1:407214943-407233621 GCF_018294505.1 Triticum aestivum
GGCACCATGGGTGCCGGGAGTGCCCGAGTGGCGCACCTCCCCTTCCCTTTTCCCCGGCCTAAGGCTTCGTGGCTGTTGTCCCATGCGATGTCCGAGGCGGGACGATTTGCAGGTTGCGGCGATGATGGGAGTTGGCTCCGTCCAAAGCCGTCTCCTTTGAGGGTGCCAGGACGGTCTGGATGCTGGGCGGCAGCCCTGGCGGTGGGAGATGCATGGATCTTGGGCAGATTGTGCAGCTCGGGTCCGGGCAGCAGACATGGCCGCGCGGGCGGCATGGATGTGGGTGGTTGGCGGAGCAGGGGATGCCGAAGGGTTGGTGCACCGGGGTACATCACTTGCCTAGTCCTCGTACTGCCGACGGTTGCGGCGTCCGCGGACATCGTTTCCTCCCTGCAGGCTCCGTCGCGGTGCTTCCTTTCCCGTCGGGTTACTCCGGGTGAAAGCCTGATCTACGTGATTGGACGGTGTCGGCTATGGCCGTACCCTTGTTGGAGGCACCATTTTGAGGTCCTTGCTCCGTCGTCGGTTGTCTCACCTCTCCTAGGTGATTGCTCATGGTGATCTCCGTCGGCTCAAGGCGATGCCTCTTTGCTCATCTTTAGTTTGCTTTGTAGTTTGTTGGAGTGGTGTGTCAGTGCCAAGCACCCTTGTATCTCGTCATGGGTGTGTGTTCTTGCCTTGGGTGTGTGGTGTGTGTAGTGTGTGTTTGTATCGGATCTCGGTTGTATCGGTGTTGGATGCTTTATAATATAAAGCGGGGAAACTCTTTTTCTTAACTTGCTATGGCAAAACAACTACTGTTGCCATGACAACTTTGTAAGATTTATCATGATAGGCACGAAAATTGTCATGTAGTGCAATAAAAAGCAAAAACAATTATGATATTTCACGAAGAAATCGTCGTTCGTTTGATCGTGACCAGACGGCTTTGAGGGCGTTTGTTGGGAGGCACAAAAGATATGACGTTCGCCCATTATCATTTTCTTAAAACTGATCATTGACAACTTAGCTATTTGCACTCCTCGGTTTATAAAAACGATTCATAAGGATTCCGTATCGCCTACCCGTGGTAACAATATCTAATACCTCATGTTCGAACGTGCCCATATGTGATCCTCTCCATAACCAGTCATGTAACTGGTTACAACTTCCTACAAAATCTCAAGTCACCAGTGCATGCACACCCCCAAAGTTGGCATCCAAATTTGTCACCACCCTTCGCTATTTCTTCTCCTCTCCACCCATCATCACTACCGGACGGCCTTGCCCCAAGCCTGTACGTGCGTACCTCAGCAACCATGGCATGTCTGAGGGCCACCGCCGCCGCACTCCTTCTCACCCTTGCGTCGTCGGCCGCGGCCACCATGACAAAGTTCAACATTACCGAGGTCCTCAACGAATCCCTCGAGTTCTTGACCTTCAACAGCCTTCTGTCGAAGACGAACCTCGCTGAGGAAATCAACAAGCGGCAGACTATCACCATTCTCGTGGTCGACAACTCCGCTGCCAGCGGCATCACGTCGCTGCCCACAGACACGCAGAAGAAGGTGCTCGCCGTGCACGTCATCCTCGACTACTATGATCCCATGAAACTTGAAAACATCAAGAAGGGGACGGCGCTCCTTACCTCGCTCTTCCAGACTACCAGCGCCGCCACCGACCGCATGGGGTTCGTCAACTACACCCATAGCGCGGACGACCAGATGGTGTTTGGCTCAGCCGAGCCCGGCGCACCGCTCAGCTCGCAGCTGGTAAAGGTCGTTGCGTGCCGACCGTACAATCTATCCGTCATGCAGGTCAGTGCAGCAATCATTCCACCGAGCATCAGCCCGTCGGGCAAGGGGAGCTCCGCGGCACCCGGTCCAGCCCACGGTTCATCGTCCAACGCGAGTGTCCCGACCATTACCGCGGCTGAGACGCTTGAATCGTCCGACGAGGCCAGTGCGCTAGACGATGACGCTCCTGCATCATCGCCACCAGTGCACAGCGCTGACGCGGCCGCAGGCGCGCGCACTTCGGCGGGGAACACAGTAGTGGTCCGCTCACGTGTTTGGCTCGTGGGGCTTGTGATGTTGATGGTTTAAAATTCTACGCACAGCAACGGCCGATGTTTAGCTTTACACGTCTAGTTCTTTTTTTTCGGGGATTTACACGTCTAGTTGTGTAAGAAGTACTCCCTCCGTTTCATAATGTAGTGTCAAAAAATATCTTACATTATGAGACGGAGGGAGTACTTGGGTATGTTGTAATTCGTTCGATGGATGCCCTTGATGTAAATTAAACGACATTTTATTTTCCTTTTTGTCTCGGTCAATCAAGTTTTTTTTTGCACCCATCCCTACTGACATGACTTTTTCTTTATAAGGAGCCAAGAAAACGCCTAATCTATTTTTATCTCTATACATTTCCCTAATCTTTACCTACTAATAAAAGGGCTATTATTTCTGCCAGTTCACCGTCATTTTTTTCAAAAAAGACCCTGTCCTTTTGGATAATTAACCAACACTCTAGATTTGCTTCTGCTCGTCCGTTTCTTCGTACGCTATGTTGGATGTCACTAAGATGGGCCTAGCTGGGCTTGCGTCTGTGGTAAAAATGAAATAAGAATCGAATGCACTATTAATCAAGGTAGCCTAGAATAGGTTCTTTGCAATAACAACGAGCAGCGAGCACACACGAGGAAGCAGAAACCGGGCGGGCTAGCTGGTGCCGGTGTGCACAGAGGCAAGGAGGAGGCTAGCAGTGAGGGCCAGATGCACAACCATCGGCATGAGGGAGGCCATGGCGGAGTAGGTGGCGGACGCTGGCCCATAGCCAGCAGAAGATGGCAGATGTCCACACTGGACCACAGAGAAGAGAAAAGGAAGAAAAGGGGGAGCAGGAGAGAGCGGTCGGGCGATCCCGGCGGAGGAGTGAGCCATGTACACCGTCCGACTCCCGGAAGCGCGTGGATCTCAAGCTGATGGCAGCAGCTGCGTGGCTAATGTTTCTGCCCGCTCACCTTTACATCATTTTTACAAAAAAAAACTGTGTTTTAATGTATTCCCACAGTCCTTTCTAACTGGCTAATCTGATAAAACGTTTTAGTTCTGCAAAAAAGACCCTACAGCTCATCCCCACACATCACATCTCATCCGCAACCGCCAACGCACTCCCCGCTCCCGCCGCCACCCTCCCCGCTCCCCAACGCATAGCTTCTCCCCGCTCCTTCTCGGCCGGGGAAGGGGAAAATGGCGGCGCACATGGACGAGCCTCCGCTTGCGGGGTTCACCACCATGTGGCACTCGTAGCACCCCGACAGCCGCCGCAGCCGGAACGACGACCAGCCGCCGCCCGCCTCGACGAGGATGAGGATGCAGTGGATGACTGAGGGAGTCCTGGATTATGGGGTCCTCGGAGAGCCGGCCTATGTGACATGGGTCGGACTGACAGGCCGTGAAGATACAAAACATAATGCCTTCTCCTGTGTCCGGATAGGACCCTCCTTTGCGTGGATGACAAGCTTGGCGTCCGGATGTGTAGTTTCCTTCCTCTGTAAACCGACTTTGTTTAGCCCTAGCCCCCTCCAATGTCTATATAAAACGGAGGGTTTAGTCCGTAGGGGAAATCACAATCATACAGGCTAGACATCTAGGGTTTAGCCATTACGATCTCGAGGTAGATCAACTCTTGTAACCCCTATACTCATCAAAGTCAATCAAGCAGGAAGTAGGGTATTACCTCAATTAAGAGGGCCCGCACCTAGGTAAACATCGTGTCCCCTGCCTCCTGTTACCTTTTGATCCTTAGACGCACAGTTCGGGACCCCCTACCCGAGATCTGCTAGTTTTGACACCGACATTGGTGCTTTCATTGAGAGTTCCTCTATGCCGTCGACAGAAGGGTTGATGGCTCACCTTGTCATCAAGGATAGTATCACTTCCGGAGGAGCCCTAGCCTTAGGGAAAACCCTCCGGCTTGGCAGCTTCACCATGGGCGCTCGTTCGGCGATTAATCCAAAGGCAGCCCAGCCTGTCACCAAAAATCGTCTCCGCGAAGGCCCTGAATACTCTGACAAGATGGATCCGGCAGATGTATCGACCTTAAACGAACTGCGAGATCTCATCGCCGCCCTGGGGGTCGCATCCGACTATGATCGAATTGGGCTTAAACCCGATCAGAGAGAAATCAAATCTTCGCCGGTCACCCATCAGGTGGCAGTTGTGTAAGAACAAGATGACAATAACTCTCCTCCTACGTTGAGAACAAAGTATGCTCGGATTTCTGATCCTGGAGGGCCGGACACCCATCCTCGGGAGGACACTTCCTGCCCTCCGAACATAGAATCGTGCGTAGAACCTAAAAACTCATTGGATGTTCCGGAGCCAGGGCTTGTAGCCTCGGAAATTCTTCAGAATCCGGACTTCACAGCGGATCAGGGTTCAGATTTAATCCCGCCCACCCACCACAAGCAATATTCCCCAAGCAATTCCGGTCCTCCGGACATATGCGACTTAATGTACGTGTGGCAGCAGCCTCAGGAAACAGTCCATCACTTTTGGGCCGGATTCCTACTTGTTAAAAGAAAGATCAAAGATTGCTGCAACAATGACGCGATCTCGGTATTTTGCAACAATTGTACGGATGAGGGAATCCTTAATGCCCTCAACCGCCGTCGCGTACTGCACTTTGCAGATTTGGCACACATAGTACAGAAGTACTACGCAATGGAAAGCGCCTAGAAAATCCAGACAGTCTGCTGGGAACCACAGGACTTTAGGCCATCTCCCGGACGGGCAAAGAGGATGCACCCTCGCGTAGCACCTAATCATCATCCCGTGGACAAGAAAATCAAGCCCTTTACGGGGCATAGAACTGTCCTCGAGGAATGGCTCGACAAGCCCTGTCAAATTCACATGACGCCGAACAATGAACCAACGCATAGCCTTCGAGCATGTTGGATACTCCGGCAAGTGGCCAAGAGCGGTGAGGGTATCGTCACCAAAAACACCCCAGAGAACTACTCTTCGGAGGACAACAATCTCAAAGTATTCACGGTCTTTGAGACCTTTTCATCAAATAATAGGAACAAAAGGGCGCTCCGCGACCTCGTCGAAGTCTGCCAGGTGGCAGCAGTAAATCCTTGGAACGAGACGATGATCACTTTGAACGCTGAGGATGAACCAAGATCTCACTCAGTCCGGGCACCAGCCGCTTTGGTCCTAAACCCAATAGTAGACGGCTTTTGGCTCACTAAAGTGCTAATGGACGGCGGTGGGGGACTGAACCTCATCTACGAGGACACGCTCAATAAAATGCAAATGGACAGGATTCGCATTGAGCAAAGTAACACAACCTTTCGCGGTATTATCCCTAGTCGGGAAGCAAGATGCTCGGGAAAAATCAAACTCGATGTGGTATTCGGCACGCCGGAGAACTATAGGTCCGAAGAGTTACTCTTCCATGTGGCACCTTTCAAAAGCGGGTATCATGCATTGCTAGGGCGAGATGCATTCACGCGCTTCCAAGCCGTACCCCATTACAGGTATATGAAGCTCAAAATGCCCGGGCCCAATGGAGTTATCACTATCACCAGTGATCCGAACATAGCACTCCGTGCCGAAAACAAAACCGCCTCTCTGGCCCTCGAGGCCAAAGAATTAACCACCCTCCGTTCCACAGTGGATAGGGACGACGTAATCCTCGACAAGAGACCCAAATCCACTTCCTTCAAGCCAGCAGACGAAATAGTAAAATTTCAAGTCCACCCGACGGACCCCAAGAAGACAACTTCCATTGGGGCACAGCTAGATCCGACAGTCGATGCCACATTACGTTCATTCCTGCGTGAGAACTGGGACATCTTTGCCTGGCACCCTTCAGATATGCCAGGTATCCCATGAAGACCGGCCGAGCATAGTCTCAATATACTGAAAGGATACAAACCAGTCAAGCAAACTATGCGCCGATTTTCCGAATCCAAACGACAGGCTATGGGGGAGGAGCTAGCCAAGCTATTCGAAGCCGGGTTTATCAGAGAGATCAAACATCCGGACTGGCTAGCAAACCTGGTCATGCTACCTAAGAAGGATAAATCCTGGTGCATGTGTGTCGATTTCAAAGACCTTAATAAGGCTTGCCCTAAGGACCCCTTCCCACTACCTCGCGTTGACCAGATTATTGACGCGACCGCACGACACGATTCCTTGTGCTTCCTCGACGTGTACTTCGGATACCATCAAATTAAGATGAAAGAATCCGACCAAGCCGCAACGGCATTTATCACTCCGTATGGGCCCTTCTGCTTCAACACTATGCCTTTCGGGCTCAAGAACGCCGGCGCAACCTACCAACGCATGATTCAAACATGCCTGGAAAAGCAAATCAGCAAAACTGTGGAGGCATATGTAGATGACGTAGTCATCAAAACCAACCATGTCGAATCATTGGTGGATGACTTATGCCTTACATTCGACAACCTCCGAGCATATGACATATGGCTCAATCCGGAAAAATGTGTTTTCGGCGTTCCAGCCGGAAAACTGCTTGGGTTCATTGTCTCCAATAGAGGAATCGAAGCAAACCCAGCCAAAATCCAAGCCCTGTCACAGTTAGCAACACCAACAGACCTCAAGCAGGTCCAAAGATTAGCTGGATGCGTGGCAGCCTTAAGCCATTTTATCTCCAGACTAGGGGAAAAGGCATTGCCATTGTATCGCCTACTTCGCCGCACCGACCACTTTGTGTGGACGGACGCCACCATAGCCGGACTGGAGGAAATAAAAACTTTTCTAGCAAGCAACCCAATCCTGGCCACACCAAAGTCGGCGAACCGATGTTGCTTTACATATCTGCAACTCACCAGGTGGTGAGTGCGGTGCTCATCGTCGAACGAGATGAAGAGGGATATAAATTCCCACTTCAAAAACCAGTATATTACGTATCGACGGTCCTCACGCCTTGCAAATCCCGATACCCGCAGTATCAAAAGATAGCATACACGGTCTTTATGGCATCTCGCAAGCTGCGGCACTAATTTCAAGAGTGCTCGATCACGATGGCTTCCGAAGTACCACTTAATGACATCATAAACAACCGGGACGCCACCGGCCGGATTGCCAAATGGGCCATTGAGCTCTTAGTATTTGAAATAACTTACAACCCATGCCGAGCTATTAAATCTCAGGTGTTGGCTGACTTCATTGCCGAATGGACAGAGGCCGAACTCCCTAAAGAGTATGGCACATATTCCAACTGGGTGATGCACTTTGATGGATCTAAAATGCTAGCCGGACTGGGGGCTGGTGTCGTATTGACATCCCCCACAGGAGACACAGTCTGTTATGTGCTCCAAATACTATATACAGACTCTAACAACGTAGCAGAATACGAGGCCCTATTACACGGTCTCCGGATGGCTGTCTCCATGGGCATACAACGCCTCGAGGTGCGCGGGGATTCAAACCTCACAATATTCCAAATAAATGGAGAATTCTATGCAACAGATCTGAAGATGGCGGCTTACCGCAATGCCGTACTCAAAATATCAGCTCGGTTTGAGGGGATCGTGTTTCATCACTGTAACGCCCCGAGACCGACGCTCCAGAAGACTTCCAGCCATTCCGAGTTTCGCCGTGCGATGTATTTGTTTGTTGCATTCTTCTTAGCTTCATTTGCATTGCATCATGTCATCATGCCATCATGTCATTTAATTTTAAAAAAACTCTAAATAAAATTGTATGGATCTTCGGTCCATTTAAATCGAGGGATATTCACAATGGTGATTTCTCTTTATAACATATCCTCCCAATATTTAGGGAGCTACTATAAATATTCCATTAACTTCGGAATCACCATAACACACCTGCAGTTTAAGTTCCATGCATTTTCTATCTCAATTCCTTGCCTCAAACTTTCTCCATAATTCTTTCTCCATTTATCGAGGCTCCTCCTAAATTCTCAACATTTTTGGGAACTTCAAAAACCAAGTCCTAGTTCAAACCCATTTGAGTGAAATTTAAATGAGTTTGAATTTACATCTTTCAACCTTGGCCTTTTCTATTTTCTTGGATCAAACTCATTTTTGTGAGTCTGGGAAAATTATCCCCATGCGCAAATTCTTTCCCGAACCCTCTCTCCTTTTTTTCTTCTCTCTAATAATTTTCTGCTAGGAAAAATAAGAGAAGGGAGAGAGTGCGACCCAATAGGCCATCTAGGCCTATCCGCAGCCCAGCCGCCACTTGTATCCATCCGGACCAGTTGGCCCAAGGCCCAGCTCCGGCGCCCTTAACCCTAGCCCGCACCCAGCGCTCGATCCCCATTCTCTCCTCGATCCCCTCCACCACCACCCACGCGCAGCCCTCAATCTCCTCCCTCGCGCCCCTTCCTCCTCCTGTGCCTCTCGATCCCGCCGCTCCTCGTTGTCGGTCAGGCCCGCCGCGGCGCCCTGCGTCACCGGAGCCCTGCGCCAAGACCTCCCCTACCTCGTCATGTCTAGGGCGAGGAGGACGACCCGCATCACCTCCTGTCCGTGCTCCGCCGCCCTCGTCAGTGCCCACGCATCCTCCTCCCTCCGTTCGGCCTCAACCACAGGAGCCACACCGTCACAAGGCCTCCCCTTCTCCTGCTCCTCCGCGACGCCCTACTGCCGGCCAAGTCCCGGCCTCCAACCTCAGGGCCGACCCCAAGCTCTCCTGTGCTGCCGTCATCAGCCGCAAGTGCAGGTCCGGCAAGATCTCCTCTACCTCGCCGCCGCTCCATTCCCCGCTGCCTGCGCCAAGCCGTTGCCGTTGCTTGTTGCCACGGTGACGACCACTTGTTTTGCCCTGCTCGGGATTGAGCTGGTCAAGTTGCTCACCCCCTCTGTCCACATCATGCATGGACCCGCCCTGCAACTCGTTTGTTTCCTCTCCGGCGTCTGTTCCCAGCCCCGGCCGCCCTCTGCCTTGGACTCTGGTAGCAGCCATGCCCATGCTAGCGTCGTGCCTTGCTCGCGCCAGCCCCTTTTGCATTGCCTTGCTGCCGTCGACCTAAAGCCTTTTGTGTTGTTCTGGATCTCGCCAAGACCCTCTTGGATTTCGGCAAGTAGCATGAGGACCGTGGACTCGGAGCAACCAGTCTATCAAGTTTCTCGAAGACCACCTGCATGCTAAGTGCCACAATGTTGACGACCCCTTCAAGTTCGACTACGATTGCCATGTACATCTATGAAACGCCAAGTACCACATCATCGATGACCATACAGACCACCAAGAACGACTACGGGGATTCACCAAGTACCCTTCGGATGCGCCAAGTTCGACTACATGGACGGTCAAGTACCTCTACCACCGGCCGGACATCTATGGAAACGTGTACAACTACCGTCGCCAAGCCCGCGAGTACCACTACTTCCACGACGTCCGTGAACCACTACTTCCACTACCGTCGCCACGTGAACAACTACTTCCCACGATGACCCGTGAACGACTACTTCCCCTACACCGCATCGAACTCGATCCGCCCCGAAAATGCATGCTTCGAAGGAATAACCCCGAGATGACCGCCCATGAACGAATGCTTGTGTGTTGTATGAGATGCTCGAGATTTGAACCGTGTCCGAGAGAGGTCTTTGCACGTTCCTCGTTTGCCATGCCGCTGTCCCGTGGGAACCCGGAATCCGGGAGCACCCCACCATCCTTGCATGACACGCTCACGCCCACTTCTTTTGCACCGGTATCTCCGTGAGCTATTGGAACCGATATGTTGTTGTGACATCATTTTCGGATTCACTGTCGTGGCACCCGTTTCATTCCGCCATGGTGACCAAATGCTCCTTATCATCTTCATGTAAACATTTTCATAAAATTGCATAAACTTGTATATGCCATCCGCATCATGATAACAACATTTAAATGGTTAAAACTGTTGTTTGCATTAAACTACTAAAAGACATGTGGGGATTTACCGGAATTGTTGTTTGTTGTTCCGGCCTCATTTAAATTGCCTAAAATGTGTAGTTTACTTATGCTTCACCTCTTGCCATGTTAACCAACATTTAATCTTGTCTTGTTCATAAACGAGAGAGAACTAAATAATTAATGTGGTGTTCCGTCAATATGCAACTCGTTGCATATTGAGCTCCACTTAAATTGTAGTGTTGTTTGCTTCATATTGCCATGCCATGCCTCATTAAACCGGACATGCATCATACTTGTTTGTGCATCATGACATGTTTATGCTTGTGTGTTTACCATATTGTTTGCTTCTTTCCGGTTTGCTTCTCTCGTTAGCTTTGGTTTCGTTCCGGAGTTGTGAGGATTCGTTTGACTATGTTCTTCTTCCTTGCGGGATTTCAGGCAAGATGACCATTACCCTCGATATCACTTCTATCTTTGCTTGCTATATGCTTCACTCTATCGCTATGCTGCGCTGCCTATCACTTGTTTACCATGCCTCCCATATTGCCATGTCAGCCTCTAACCTTTTTCATCCTTCCTAGCAAACCGTTGCTTGGCTATGTTACCGCTTTGCTCAGCCCCTCTTATAGCATTGTTAGTTGCAGGTGAAGTTGAAGATTGCTCCATGATGGATAGGATTATGTTGGGATATCACAATATCTCTTATTTAATTAATGCATCTATATACTTGGTAAAGGGTGGAAGACTCGGCCTTATGCCTGGTGTTTTGTTCCACTCTTGCTGCCCTAGTTTCCATCATACCGGTGTTATGTTCCTTGATTTTGCGTTCCTTACGCGGTTGGGTGATTTATGGGACCCCCTTGACAGTTCGCTTTGAATAAAACTCCTCCAGCAAGGCCCAACATTGGTTTTAACATTTGCCACCTAAGCCTTTTTCCCTTGGGTTCTGCAGACTCAAGGGTCATCTTTATTTTAACCCCCCCGGGCCAATGCTCCTCTGAGTGTTGGTCCAAACTAGAGCCCTTTGCAGCGCCCCCTCAAGGAAACTTGAGGTCTGGTTTTAGTTGTACGGACTGCTCATCCGGTGTGCCCTGAGAACGAGATATGTGCAGCTCCTATCGGGATTTGTCGGCACAGTCGGGTGGTCTTGCTGGTCTTGTTTTACCATTGTTGAAATGTCTTGTAAACCAGGATTCCGAGTCTGGTCGGGTCTTCCTGGGAGAAGGAATATCCTTCGTTGACCGTGAGAGCTTGTGATGGGCTAAGTTGGGACACCCCTGCAGGGTATAAACTTTCAAAAGCCATGCCCGCGGTTATGTGGCAGATGGGAATTTGTTAATGTCCGGTTGTAGAGAACTTGACACCATATCAGAATTAAAACGCATCAACCGCGTGTGTAGCCGTGATGGTCTCTTTTCGGCGGAGTCCGGGAAGTGAACACAGTTTTGGGTTATGTTTGACGTAAGTAGTAGTTCAGGATCCATTCTTCATCATTGCTAGCTTCACGACCGTTTCGTTGCTTCTCTTCTCGCTGTTATTTGCGTATGTTAGCCACCATATTTGCTTAGTGCTTGCTGAATCTCCACCTCATTACCATTTCCTATCCATAAGCTTAAATAGTCTTGATCTCGCGGGTTTTGAGATTGTTGAGTCCTCGTGACTCACCAGATACTATCGCAACAGTTGCAGGTACCGATGATACCAGTACAGGTGATGCAACCGAGCTCAGATGGGAGCTCAACGAAGATCTTGGTAGTTGCTATGTTTCGTTTCATGTTGATCAGTAGTGGAGCCCAGTTGGGACGATCGGGGATCTAGCAGTTGGGTTATCTTCTTTTCTTTTGGCTTCGTCCGTAGTCGGACTATGTGTGTGTTCTGAATGATGTATGAATTATATGTTCATTGTGTGAAGTGGCGATTGTAAGCCAACTCTTTATCCCAGTCTTGTTCATTACATGGGATTGTGTGAAGATGACCCTTCTTGCGACAAAACCACCATGCGATTATGCCTCTAAGTCGTGCTTCGACACGTGGGAGATATAGCCGCATCATGGGTGTTACAAGTTGGTAATCAGAGCCATCCCCGACTTAGGAGCCCCCTGCTTGATTGTTTGCTGGCGTTGTTGAGTCTAGAAAAAAAATGTTTTGAGTCTTAGGATTATATATATCGGAGAGTAGGATTCTTTTTACTCCTCAGTCCCTTCGTCGCTCTGGTGAGGCCTCCTGACGTAGATGTTTTGACTTTCCTCTCCTCAAATTTCACTAAAAATATTTAGGATCACGCGCGTATCTTGGAATCATTCTGATGGTTTTGTGACGAGAACATTGTTCTTGGTGCCTCCTGTCTTTTATGTGGCAGTGACCCGGGGAGTTGAGCTCCGAGGTGTTGTCGTCACAATTTTATCGTTGCAGTTCTGGAATACCTGAGTTTTGCCGACATCGAAAATCTCTTTTATGCAGTTATTGGTGAGATAACCTCGACGCCACCCAGTACTGGGGCGGGAGTTCGGGAGTATTGCCATAGCTTGTATAACGGATGCTTTTCGAAGGTTGAGGTACACGATTTCCGAAGTTTTCTTGGTTATGTGTTGACGGATGGATACAACTGGATGTAGGGATTGTTAGTTTGGGTGAGATATATTGCTTCCCCTGTATCCCCAACACCAGATTGCATAACCAGAAAGTTTCGGGAGTTTTATAGGTGGGAATTCAAGTAGCTCTAGTTTTATCTTTCCAACAGACACATGATACGATATGGGATCTATCATATGTTTGTTTCCGGCTTATTCTGCAAGCCAAATCCTTTGTTTTGTTTTATTTGTGGTATTCGAGTTGCTTCAAAGTCAAGTGGTGATTCCATACCTTTCCTAAATGGTGTTCTCGTATTTCTATGGGAATACTAATCCTTCTTGATCATCGAGGTCCTCATGTTAATTCTTTTCCAACTGGTGCACTTCTCTTCGAGATGATCCCATCATTCTCCCCATCCGCAAGATCAATTCTAAGTTTTATCAACGGTGTTTGTTTCATCCATCCCAAGTTGCCTTTGTTTTCCCGCCCTCCCACCCTTTTTCTTCAAGGACTCATATATTTTAATCATGTATCCATTTTATTCATGTGAAGTCTCTCCATTCTTTTTCGTCAATGTTCTTATCCGGTGATTCTCAAGAAGATACTAACGGAGCTACAAGTTTATCATTCTTCGTCTCTTTTCTTCTTCGGTGGATTAATTTCAAGCTTTGGTGTTGATCATATCTCTTCCTTTTGTTTCACATATCTTCCCATGTGAATTTCTTATCCAAGGCTGTCTTATTTATTCACCTCTCATAGTTCATATCCAGAGTGTTAGAACATATCTCACAAGGCTCGTCTTTTCATTCAAGATCCGTTTGAGTTACTTCAAGGCTTTTCTCTTATTCAAGCTATTTAATCCTACCGGTGCAATCTCTATTTCAAGCAATCCTTCAACGATGTTTCTTTCGAGTGGGCCCTAACCCACAGGTCTTTTCCCAGGATCTTACCTAACTCTTCTAATTTTCCCGGAGCCATTCCCAAATTCATTTCCAAGTTTGATGTAAGAATGAATTATCATCAGTCATATGTCCTTCTCCAAGATCTTTCAAATTCTTTTCATCGTTGGTTCAACCTTTCTAATTTTCATCCCGGAGTATCCCAACAATTCATGGTGGTGTTTCTCGTTGTCATTCTCGAATTTTGAAGACCGAAGAAGAGCTCCTCTTAAATCCTTACCCGTTCTTCCAGAGATTCATGGTTCTAGCTTTATGCCATCCTCATAATTGTTTTTGATTGTGACAATTCTTTTCTTACCATCCGGAGCATTTCATGAGTTGTTTCCATTTCTTTCCTCCGAAGGCCATCATGTCATAATTATTCATTCTAGCTTTTTTATTCTCGTTCTCCAAATCTTACTGGTGCATCGTTCAGATAACATCTAATCAGTTCATGATCCCTTTGTTCTCATGTATCTAAATTTCTCAAGTATCTTCGTTTGTTTTCAAACTCTTCCCGGTGTTTTTCTATCTTTTCTTTGTTCATTTTCAATTCTTACGGTGGTTCGTCCAACATTCCTCTTCCGTTGTTATCATACCAATTCATCCGTTCTTTCCAATCCTCTCGGTGATTCGTCGAAGAGTTCTTCAAGTTGGCGCTATATCTCTCTGCAATCCTTGCAAAAGTATAAGTAGTATGCCAAATCCGTTGCTTGTCATCAATTTAAATTGGTGAAGGATGCGCATAACATAATTCTTATTATTGTTTCATCCAAGTGATCTAGTTTCTTCTTTCCAGAGTTGTTCATCATGTCATTTTTCTCGGTTCGAGATGCTTCATCTTTTCTTTTCCGAAGTTCCAAGTTTTCTCGGTTATATCGTCACGAAGCTCCTTCTAAATCATCGCAAGGCTTCACCCTGTGTTTTCAACTTCTCTTTCTTTCTATCATCCTTTTATTACCGAAGTTCTTCATGGAGGCTCAACATGGTGGTTCATCAAGGATTCTTTTCATTCTCCAATTGTACTTCAAGATTTCTCTCGAAGTTAAGATCCGCCAAGCTTCACTCTAAAATAAACATGGTGCTCAACACATGTTTTGTTTTGTGGAGTTCAAGTATTCTTCTTCTTGCATTTTGAAGTGCAGTTCTTTCTACCTTATATTTTGAGGTGGTGTTATATCATTCTTGACAATTTCCATTCACGTTTCGCGATTCACATGTTGTCAAGAATGAGGTATTTTAAATCCATTAATCTCTTCGTTGGAGTTATCTTGGGTTATATTTCACCTACAACCTTCCCTAAGGAATGTTGCTATTTGTGGTGCTTATCAATGATCCAAGTTATCTCTCTATCATCTTGGTGGAAGGAGTTTTTCATCTCGTTGGTGTTACCAATGATATTATTTGTTCCCATAGTGGTAGAATTTCGCCTCAATTTCGAGAAGTTTTCCATAAGTCCACAACAAGCTTATCCCTTCGTTGTTGATAATCCAACAACTCCGTTCTAGCAATTCCTGTTAGCGTGCTCTTTCAAGATCAAGTTTTCCTCCGTCCATTCCATTCCATTTTTTCATTTCTTCCGGAGTCATTGTGATGTTGTGCTCTTCACCCATCACGTCATTTTGTCAAGTTCATGTTATTTTCTTGCTTATCCATTTAACCGGAGTGTTATGTTCTCTGCTAAGTTCTTTTCATCTTATCAAGTCTTGCATCTCTTTTCAACCGGAGTGCTGTCCGAATTTGTTCTTCCTTGTTCCTTGTTTATCTCGTTTCAACCAGAGTGGTCCCAATTCCTTCTTGTTCATTGTACTCATCATTCATAGATTTGCAACCTCCAAGCTTCACATGGTGTTCCTTGTTTCTATTTTCTACCGCACTGCTCTCAATTGTGTTCAACTCCGTTGTGTTCTTTCTTTCAACTTTTCAACCTCTCAAGGTTCTTTGGTTTCACTCTTTTGTCGAAGAAGCAACTTAGCTTTACCTCTTCTCTTCCTCTTCCGTTTTCTCTCCAGTGCCATTCTAGATCTCGGGACGAGATCCTCTTGTAGTGTTGGAGTGTTGTAACGCCCCGAGACCGACGCTCCAGAAGACTTCCAGCTATTCCGAGTTTTGCCGTGCGATGTATTTGTTTGTTGCATTCTTCTTAGCTTCATTTGCATTGCATCATGTCATTTAATTTTAAAAAAACTCTAAATAAAATCGTATGGATCTTCAGTCCATTTAAATCGAGGGATATTCACAATGGTGATTTCTCTTTATAACATATCCTCCCAATATTTAGGGAGCTACTATAAATATTCCATTAACTTTGGAATCACCATAACACACATGCAGTTTAAGTTCCATGCATTTTCTATCTCAATTCCTTGCCTCAAAATTTCTCCATAATTCTTTCTCCATTTATCGAGGCTCCTCCTAAATTCTCAACATTTTTGGGCACTTCAAAAACCAAGTCCTAGTTCAAACCCATTTGAGTGAAATTCAAATGAGTTTGAATTTACATCTTTCAACCTTGGCCTTTTCTATTTTCTTGGATCAAACTCATTTTTGTGAGTCCGGGAAAATTATCCCCATGCGCAAATTCTTTCCCGAACCCTCTCTCCTTTTTTTTCTCTAATAATTTTCTGCTAGGAAAAATAAGAGAAGGGAGAGAGTGCGACCCAGCAGGCCATCTAGGCCCATCCGCAGCCCAGCCGCCACTTGTATCCATCCGGACCAGTTGGCCCAAGGCCCAGCTCCGGCGCCCTTAACCCTAGCCCGCACCCAGCGCTCGATCCCCATTCTCTCCTCGATCCCCTCCGCCGCCACCCACGCGCAGCCCTCAATCTCCTCCCTCACGCCCCTTGCTCCTCCCGTGCCTCTCGATCCCGCCGCTCCTCGCTGTCGCTCAGGCCCGCCGCGGCGCCCTGCGTCACCGGAGCCCTGCGCCAAGACCTCCCCTGCCTCGTCATGTCTAGGGCGAGGAGGACGACCCGCATCACCTCCTGCCCGTGCTCCGCCGCCCTCGTCAGCGCCCACGCATCCTCCTCCCTCCGTTCGGCCTCAACCACAGGAGCCACACCGTCACAGCGCCTCCCCTTCTCCTGCTCCTCCGTGACGCCCTACTGCCGGCCAAGTCCCGGCCTCCAACGCCAGGGCCGACCCCAAGCTCTCCTGTGCTGCCTCATCAGCCGCAGGTGCAGGTCCGGCAAGATCTCCTCTGCCTCACCGCCGCTCCATTCCCCGCCGCCTGCGCCAAGCCGTTGCCGTTGCCTATTGCCACGGTGACGACCACTTGTTCTGCCCTGCTCGGGATTGAGCAGGTCGAGTCGCTCACCTCCTCTGTCCACATCGTGCCTGGACCCGCCCCTCAACTCGTTTGTTTCCTCTCCGGCGTCCGTTCCCAGCCCCGGCCGCCCTCTGCCTTGGACTCAGGTAGCAGCCATGTCCATGCTGCCGCTATGCCTTGCTCGCGCCAGCCCCTTTTGTGTTGCCTTGCTGCCGTCGACCCGAAGCCTTTTGTGTTGTTCTGGATTTCGGCAAGTAGCATGAGGACCGTGGACTCGGAGCAACCAGTCTGTCTAGTTTCTCGGAGACCACCTGCACACCAAGTGCCACAACGTTGACGACCCCTTCAAGTTCGATACGATTGCCGTGTACATCTATGAAACGCCAAGTACCACAACATCGATGACCATACAGACCGCCAAGAACGACTACGGGGATTCACCAAGTACCCTTCGGATGCGCCAAGTTCGACTACATGGACGGTCAAGTACCTCTACCGCTAGCCGGACATCTATGGAAACGTGTACAACTACCGTCGCCAAGCCCGCGAGTACCACTACTTCCACGACGTCCGTGAACCACTACTTCCACTACCGTCGCCACGTGAACAACTACTTCCCACGACGACCCGTGAACGACTACTTCCCCTACACCGCATCAAACTCGATCCGCCCCGAAAATGCACGCATCGAAGGTATAACCCCGAGACGACCGCCCATGAACGAATGCTTGTGTGTTGTATGAGATGCTCGAGATTTGAACCGTGTCCGAGAGAGGTCTTTGCACGTTCCTCGTTTGCCATGCCGCCGTCCCGTGGGAACCCGGAATCCGGGAGCACCCCACCATCCTTGCATGACACGCCCATGCCCACTTCTTTTGCACTGGTATCTCCGTGAGCTATCGGAACCGATATGTTGTTGTGACATCATTTTCGGATTCATTGCCGTGGCACCCGTTTCATTCCACCATGGTGACCAAATGCTCCTTATCATCTTCATGTCAACATTTTCATAAAATTGCATAAACTTGTATATGCCATCCGCATCATGATAACAACATTTAAATGGTTAAAACTGTTGTTTGCATTAAACTACTAAAAGACATGTGGGGATTTACCGGAATTGTTGTTTGTTGTTCCGGCCTCATTTAAATTGCCTAAAATGTGTAGTTTACTTATGCTTCACCTCTTGCCATGTTAACCAACATTTAATCTTGTCTTGTTCATAAACGAGAGAGAACTAAATAATTAATGTGGCGTTCCGTCAATATGCAACTCGTTGCATATTGAGCTCCACTTAAATTGTAGTGTTGTTTGCTTCATATTGCCATGCCATGCCTCATTAAACCGGACATGCATCATACTTGTTTGTGCATCATGACATGTTTATGCTTGTGTGTTTACCATATTGTTTGCTTCTTTCCGGTTTGCTTCTCTCGTTAGCTTCGGTTTCGTTCCGGAGTTGTGAGGATTCGTTTGACTATGTTCTTCTTCCTTGCGGGATTTCAGGCAAGATGACCATTACCCTCGATATCACTTCTATCTTTGCTTGCTATATGCTTCGTTCTATCGCTATGTTGCGCTGCCTATCACTTGTTTACCATGCCTCCCATATTGCCATGTCAGCCTCTAACCTTTTTCATCCTTCCTAGCAAACCGTTGCTTGGCTATGTTACCGCTTTGCTCAGCCCCTCTTATAGCATTGTTAGTTGCAGGTGAAGTTGAAGATTGCTCCATGATGGACATGATTATGTTGGGATATCACAATATCTCTTATTTAATTAATGCATCTATATACTTGGTAAAGGGTGGAAGACTCGGCCTTATGCCTGGTGTTTTGTTCCACTCTTGCCGCCCTAGTTTCCGTCATACTGGTGTTATGTTCCTTGATTTTGCGTTCCTTACGTGGTTGGGTGATTTATGGGACCCCCTTGATAGTTCGCTTTGAATAAAACTCCTCCAGCAAGGCCCAACATTGGTTTTAACATTTGCCACCTAAGCATTTTTCCCTTGGGTTCTGCAGACT